>NC_133904.1:6368964-6386464 GCF_964199755.1 Larus michahellis | reverse complement strand
CAAGGATCTACTGCTTCTCTGGCCTACTGCTATTTACCTTAATAATGCTCAGTAAATCCATTATTTTCCAGCCTTGGGAAACTTTGGCTTTTATTTTCTCTTATAATCCTATAGCTGTTACTCGGCGACAGCAGAAGAATATTAAGGTGCTGGAAGAGATTCACTTTCCTGATTATCATTCACAGGTCTTCCCCATTTGCAAGGTGGGAGAAAGTGAGTTTTGTGCCTAAACAAGGACCAGGAGTCAGAATTGAGGTTTTTCTTTCCTGCTGCAAGAGCGACTGGAAGTAGAGATACGTCATTGTTCACTTTTGCATCTCAATTCCCTTATATCACCCCTTTAAGTGCTACGTACTCAAATGGCCACGTTACGCTACCCCTCATCAAAAAAAAAAAAACCAAACCAAAAAAACCCCCGAAATCACAATCCCCATTTGTGATTAAGAAAATAAAAGCCTCGTTTTACTCTCTGCGGACTAAAACTGTGAAAACCCGTTGGTTTCCCTGTGGTCATATAGGAAATCTGTGGAAGAGCAAGGCCCGGAGATCAGCTCTGCCTGGGTTCCCGCTTACGTTTTATACCCCGGTTGATTTTTCATTACGGCGGTAGTTACCTCCTAATCTAATGACAGTTACTCCGCTCACCAGGGGCGTGTAAAGACCAATTCATTCCAGATTGGAAAGTTCTTTGAGAACCCCTGAAAGGAAGGTGCTATAGAAGTGCAATGTGTTATTAATAATCTCTCCTATCTGCATAAATCTCCATTGAATCCTCCCGGTATCATTAAAAGTAAAATAATCCCTCAGCGCAGTTGAAGAGCTCAAACCTTCTTTTCCCTTTGTAGGTGTCTGGCTGTTTGCTAAATGAAAAATGAAAAAAAAAAAAAAAAAAAAAGGCCACACAAAATGCCGACATCTTTTTGTGACCCTCGCAGAGCTACGTAGAGCTAATGAGTTTGTTTTCACTTTTGTAGATGAAATTTCCAGGGGCGGAGGGAATCCGGGGTGGCGCTGGGAAACCGCGGTGCAACTCCCCGGGAACTTGGCTGAGACCACCAAACTTGTTTCATGTGTGGCCTCCCCTTTTGCCTCATTGGACCAGAATTATTTAATGAGCCTTCTGAGAAACCAAGCTCTGGTCCCTGAAGCTGGAAAAGGATCGTGCGGCGCTCGGCTACCAGACCACACAGTTTTCAGGCTCTCTTCTTTGCGAGAGGCTGCAACCACTCCTTTCCTTTCAGCAGCTGATGGTGAAAGTGGGGAGAAAGAGAACAATAACAAAACAAAATTGCTTCCCACAGCTGAGAAAATCACCCTCCCTTTATTATTTTTTCCCCTTTAGGAAAGAAATAAATAAAAGGGAAAGAACCCAAATGGGATCTCTCCCTCTTCAAACATACAAATGATCTTATGTTAGCAGTTGGGATTAAACATCTGTCTGGCGGTTATGTGATCATAACAGATGCTGTGTGCAAACGTTTCCTGCTAGCTTTGTTTTGGTTAATATTGTTTGTGTAGCACATTGGGTTGCATTCAGCTGAAGGGATATAGAGTGTGTTTTTGTTTCCCCCCCCTTCCCCCCCCCCCCCCCAACTTCTGCTCAACTTCAAGCAGCTCCATCATCTTTTTAAAAAGAAATTGGAGGCGGGGGTGGAGGGGAAGAGGGTCATTGACTGATGTCATGTGGAAAGTGATGTCATACGGTACTGATGAAATGGCAATCCACCCGGGTTTTTAGCCGCTTTGATGTTCTGTTAGGCCTTTTTCCTCTCTGTTAGGTTGCCCTTGGGTCCACTTGGCCATGCAGCTGGAAATAAATACAGGGATATTGTAATGAATTTCGCCGTGCAACTGGAGGACCCTGGAGCTCGAGTGCTCGGGATTTCCATTGTTCTTTCTGAGAAGCCGTGGTTCCAAATGGGGCCAGATGGATGCTGACGCTGCACACTTTGAAGGCATGAAGGATTTTCTTTCTCCAGGGTATTTTTATATGCTGTCTACAGCTAGGGAAACTGAGTCACAGAGTGGTATCTTGAGCTGTCCTGGTCAGAGAGAACACCTGTGGCAGGACAAGGAGTATCTTATCCTCCATCTTAATCTCTGCTCCATTAAGTCTTACATATAGGTGTGAGACTGACCCACTTGTTCCTACCTGGATGAGGAACAGACCCTGTATTTACACAGTTTTGCCCTATCACCTTGTTACAGTGGCATCCAGCCGGACAGCCCTGCTCTCTGCAAAGCTCCCTTGGTTGGTCTGAGCCTCTGATGTGGTTTAGCACATCACAGAGGGTTTAGTCCCTCTGCAAAGCAATGCACCTCACTGTCCAGATGCCACCCCCATCAGCACCCATCCGCCAACACTCCACCTATAAAAAAAAAGCAATCACGAGAGGTCCGTATTCTTCAGCCAAAAAGAATCACTATTAATTCATGTCACTGAGAATAAATGTCCCTTTTTTCCCCATCATCATAACCTTGCAAAGCCCTGCTGAAGCAAGACGCACTGAGTAGAAGAGTTCGGTATTCAAGGACAGGGTTTTTGGGAGCTCTGGCTGATGTGCAAGGGTAAAGGACCCACATCGCAAGGACTACATAACCTTGCAAATAGATGGGCTTGTAAATGATGGCAGGTAGGACATTGAAGTGGATATTCAAACCTGCTCAGCCTGAGGATGAGCGTCTATTCCTTGAGCTCGGTCGTTTTACCAACTGTTTCACTTTATCTTCTCTCCCTTTGTCTGGTTGTGGTTGTTTGTGTGTTAACATTTACCAATCAGTTCTAGCCAAAAAAAAAAAAAAAGATTAAAATGATTCACATTAATAACTTCTGGGCAGATTTTTGCAACACTGAGGGACTTGGGGTCTTTTCACTATAATTACTTTGAAATGTGATTTCCTTTTCCTGGAAAGGAGGGTTGGTCCAGTGAATGAAATACCCATCTGGACACTGTAAAAGTTTTTGTTCTGTAACTGTTTCAACCACAAACAATCCATACAAAAATCAAGAAATTTATTTTAACTCCCTTGTGCCTCAGTTTCCCCAGCCCTAATTCTTCTTGATTGCCTGTTTTAATAAATAGTTCCGATGAATCTACATTTCTCGGTGGAAGTTGTTCATTTAAACGTCCTTCTCCCACGTCTTCCCAGCACTCATACAGTGCTTCTTCACGAATTGTTTTTTAGAAGTGATTCAATTAATCACAATGAGCTGCTCAAATATCATGGTGATGAGGGTTACACGGGGGTAGGTAGTACTTTTTCGATGAAGTTGGCGCCTTCCTAAAAGTAGTAGAACCAATTTTGTTCGTGAGGAAGGCAGTAGCCTTCCAGCGACTACATTTAAGAATGCAGAGCTTTTCGGACAAGAAAGGACAAAGAGCGCCATAGCCACCTTAGAGTGCTAAGTAGGAGGATAAATTGTATGAACACTACATTTATGAGCTCCAGCTTATCTCATGTGTGATGAGAGTCAGTTGGATATTAAAATTCATCCAACTGACTGTGACCACACACATAGTTCATTGGAAAGGAAAAGTATGTTTGTGCAATTGTGTTTCCATCTCCAAAACAGCCTTAGCCTTGTTGGGCAGCCAAGGTCAGGAGTATCCACAGACGTCGCCTTCTGGTTGGTGGGGAAGGAGGTGGTGGCTCTGGGGGATCTCCCACATTGCTAATGTTACCTCCCCACTTCCAGCACATTGCAACTCAAATAAGGAGGCACAGGACGGAGAGAATTGTGGAGACTGGGCTGTGTTTTTGTCCTCGGTGGTGGCTGCGTTAGGGGATGGAGGAAACACCTTGGCAGAGCAACGTGGGGGAAATCGCCCCTCCAGCACTCGGTACCGTAAATCTGTGACCACCCAGTCAACGTCCACATCCAGAGCAGTGCCTTGACCAGTGTTAAATCTACTGAGAAATGGCTTTAGCTAAGTCACCTGCAACAACACACCGGGCAGGATATCCACAACTGGCTATTTCTCGTGTCACCAAGCATATAAAATTATTCCACGTGCTGGCATCCACTAATTCAATAATCTAGTAATATAAATTTAGATAATAGACATTAATAACATGTTTCAAAATACACCCACAACATTTATTTCTCTCTCTCAGGAAAGGAAAAAAAAAAAGAAGCACACATTGTGAGGGCTCTCCTGATGAAATAATAAAACCCATTCTCATCTAGAAAAAAGAATCATTATAGGAGGATGGTAATTTACTTTATATGACCTTCAATTGATTATTCTGGGCCTGCTACACAAATATCACAGGAGCTATTGATCGTAAAACCTACCAAATAGATCTCTAATAGCTTTTACTGAGGAAAAATAATTATGCTAGCGCTGTGGTCAAACACACATAAACCAATGTGGAGGTATTAATGTATAGTATTATTACCCATCTGTCTGAGAAGTATGGGGAAGACGCTTCGCAGTAACACGCTATGTCTAAGCACCATGAAGGCTCAATATCTGGCTAACAATTACAGCCAGTTATACTGAAAAATTGATTACTGTAAGTAAAAGCTAAGACTGGAAAGCAGAGGCTGGAGCTTGCTTAATAAAAGTAAAATAATAACAACCATCATCCTAATTGTGGAAGAGTTCTGCCGTCTTATATACTTGGAGTTGAAAATTGAATTTTCCTCTGGTGCCTGCGGCAGGGCATCATTTCAGAAGCAAAGGTGTCCACCTTGGCTGGCCTGGAGGTGGGTGATCAATGCCTGTAAAAGGCCAAGTTGTCTCAGCGAAGAACAGACCATCTATCTCGAGGGAAAAGAGCACGAGGCGCCGGAAACCCACCACCTCTACCTCAAAACCCCACCTAATGAGCCGCACCTTTGCGCAAGTTTGGGGCTCTGGCAGGGAGGAGTGTTGTGGTAGGTACAGATTGCGACGAGGCTTGTTGCTGCTGGTACTTCTAAAGGAGCCGATTCCCACGTGGGAATCTGGCGGCGGTTTTGCAACTGATTTCATTGGCAGAAGGATCAAAACCTAAATGCTGTCTCTGTGCCATGACGAAAACTTTAGATTTTTCTCTCTCTCTTTTGCCATATGTATAGATTTTAAGGCATGTCAACTTAAAAATCAGCTTGATTTTATATAAATCTTATTAAAATGTAAGTAAAGTTATTGCAACTCAAAGGAATTAGGAGGAAAAGTATATTTTCCTCTGTTTTTTCGAGTTTGGTTCCCTTGTGCTTTGTATAGCTCGTTCTACTGTTTCTGTTGCAGTAACTTAGTTCACCACCTTCCCTAACTTCTCTGGCTCTCATTTCACAGCAGAAGGAAATTTAAAAAAAAAAAAAAACCAACATGAAACCACCACAAGAACTTTTTTTCTTAATAGGGTAATGAAAATGTAAATTTTTGAATAACGGAGGCAGGCTTTGTGATTTGATGCTTTATGTACTGTACTTTTAATGTATTAAAAATCGCTAGATTTCAAGCTGGCAGCATCCCTCCAAAATCAGTAATAAATAAACCCCTAGCATTCCGAGGTAATGCCTGAAGGACAATTTATAATCAGACTACCAAAGCCATTGATCAAATATATTTTTTTTTTTTTTTTTATCTGGGAAGTAAGTAATAATTAGTGGAAGGCCAGCATCGAAAGCCCGTTGCCTTTTTAATAAAGGAATGCACATGCAATCAAAAATGTGGAATGTAAGGACGCTAAACTCAAGGGATCCATACTAAAGAAAGAAAAAAAATGCTAATTGAAAGAAGTGCTGTGAGAGAGAGGGAGACAGAGGAATGTTTTTCATTCCCAATTTTGGTTTAAAAGCAGACAGATTGCATAGTATCATCCTCCAAGCAAGGCTCTGAGGCTGAACTGGGGGGACCAGAGTTCACGAGTCACTCATCCCGCGCCAGCAGTTACATCACGAAGGCAGAGCCCAGGCTCGCACGGGCTCTCCCAGCCCTTCAGAAACAATATGGTTCAAATGTTAATTTCTCTTCCTTTTGGTTCGTACCAGTTTGTGCTGTTAACAAAGTAACACTCAAAGGCTGGAGTCACTACTATCTTTGTGAATGATTTATGATTTGCACTCTAGAGATAAGCAATTTCCATGCCAAAAAAGGGCTTTTTTTTTTTTCCTCCCCCCCCCCCCTTTTTTTTTTTTTTTTTCCTAAGAAGCAGACTGTCATTGCTATAGGGAGTGAAGATAATCATTAGCGAGACCTCTGCCGCTTATTGGTGCTGTTTCCCTTTTGCTTTTCCGTGGGCGCAGGTGGTGAAGGGCTGACGGCCCCAACTCACCGGATTTACACCAATAATGATTTTGGCCCAGCGTGTGTGTACATCCCAGTCCTGGAGAGCGTTGCCTAGACGTTCTTTGACCTTGGAAGTAGTATTGATTTAAAATCAATAGGATGGCTTAGGTAAGCTGGTGCTCACCAAAATGAGTGGGTCCTCTGCAGGGACACAAATGTCATCACCAGGCAGCCAAGGAACGCTTCGAGCTTTCCCCTTTCCCCCCCTCCTCAAAAACCTGTTTTTGTCAAGTTTTCTGTACTCTGCCTAATTTCTGCCTAGGAGAACAGCCACGTCTTGGTTATGATTAGAGATAAGGAAGACAGTCGGCTGTCCTTCCTGGAAAGGAAGGTGCAGAACAATGTGTTTTATCTCTACTCAAGACATACTTTTCTCCTATCTCCAAGATGTTTACTTGCTTTGAGATTATTTTTGTCCCGTAAAATGCAAAGGCAGTGAAGCCAGAAATCTCGGTTGCACCTCATGGTGTGTATGTTCTTTCTCCAAAAGGCTTGGAAAGTTTTGCAAACTATTAAGTTATTCAGCAGATGAATATTAAGGGTACATATTTTTGAAGCTTCATTGGGAAACTAATTATGAGTCAACTGGCAGCATGTATCTCAGTGATTTTTTTTCTTCAAAATGCCATGAAGAATTGCAATATACCATGTAACAAATACATCTCTAGTATCATAATTAATTTTTTTAAAAAGAAGTCATTTACAATTTACATATGCACAAAATGGCTCATTTTGCCACTGTATTAATTAAAACTGTCTAAGATTGTTCAGAACTTTAACTCAGCTCCAAATTCAGCTATGTCCTGTCCTGGCACATCATAGTCTGCAGAACATTTAATGACAAAATTACAGATGCTCTTAGTACGTTGCAGCTGAAGGGCAAGCCTCATCAGGAGCTGTAAATAGAAAATTAAAAAAACAAACAACCTCATTTAAAAAAAGAAAAAGAATATCTGACACATTTAGAAGGAGAAGATGAAACTCTTCAGGAAAGCCTGACCAAGAAGTTACAATTCTGGAGAATTAATATTCTGGATATCATTAACAATTGACTTTTGATGCTTTTATTGAGCTATTTTCAATGGTCCCTATAATTTACAAAGAGAAATGAGACAGCTTCGGGAGCAAATTTATGGGCTTAACCCTGAGCTCGGTTGTGTCGATGGGCGTCTTTCCCTTGACTTCACTGTCCCACTGACCGCAGGTGTGGCCGTTGCTGGGGGAAAACACTGTGTGGGTGATGGTGTCCTGCCACGCATGGGCTGGACGGACAGACAGACACTAAAAGAAAACGGCAGCATTTAAGCGAGACAGGAATTTAAGTCCATCGATTGCAAAAAACAGATTATAAAAATACGAAAATACAGCAGGGAAAAACGTTAAGAAGGCAAATATTAAGTAGGGGCACGAAAAGCAGGGGGACACAAGTAGAGAGTGTTTTAATGGCCATGTGTGTACTGCCTGTGGCAGGAGGAAGGTCCTTGCGTGAAGGCTCTCAGCGTAGCAGCCACCATCACGTGGATCTCACAATTTTAGCTGGTAGCTACAATTAAGCAGGTCATCCTTTGGTAATTATTTTGTCACCAAAACATCTCGCTGGCTCTCAGATGGTTTTGGCTTACAAAAGGCAGCACAGGACCACCGAGATAAATTAAATTCACAAAATGAAAACTGTAGCACAAAAGCCCCTATTTTTTCGACATTACGGGCTGGATTTCAACTGTGCCCCCCACTCTCATCTCAGAAACAATGGCACAGAGAGAGAGAAACCGCGACCTCCCCAAAATCACAAAAGCGATACCTGTCCGTTCCTGACTTCAAGATGTTTAGCTGATTACAAGGACACCGTTAATGGTGTTATTCTTACTCAGCAATGAGAGAGGGGGGAAAGGAAGAGAGCACACCGGTGCCGGGTCAGGGTGCAAGGCTTTCCTGCCGGTCCGCGTCCCACCTGCCCTGGCTGATTGGTTATGCTTGCTGTCGGAGCCGCCGCGCGCGCGGCGGGAGGATTTGGGGATGATTAATTGCCCTGTCTTCTGAGCGGAGAGTTCGGAGCAGCAGGGTTCTTCGTGTATGTAAATACACGTGGGCTCAGCGCTGTACCGGCACCGAATGAAATGAATAAAACGACTTAACAAAAGGACTCGACTCTGAATGTTTAGATGTTGAAGATTAGTTTCTATTATGTCCCAGTGGGAGAAAAGAATATGTCATATGGGAAACTGGATAGGCTTCATGTTGCAGAGAAGGGAGAGAGCTGGCTTCCCCAGCGCGGCTCGGCTTGTGCTACTGCTGGAATCGGCTCCCAGACCCCCAAAAAGCCCAGGTGCTTACACAGGTTATAAAATATAACTCTACCGATCTGTGAGTTAAACTGTGGTCTCTGCTGTGAGCGGTGCACAGCTTATAAAAAAATAAAAATCAACCCTTCAGAATTCAATCACATACTTAAATAGCCTGTTTCTGCTTTTCTCACTTATATCTGACTCAAAAGTGCACATCTGTTGTTATATTGTATGACATTAAAATCATAATATCCCTATTTTGTGTAAAAATGTAGGCTTAGAACCCAGCAAGAAAGGAAGCATCCTGTAAAGTGCAAGCAGCAAAAAGAAGAAAAGTTTGGTCTTTTTGGCGAATAATGTGAAATGAAACGTTCCTCTAGCATTCTTCTTCCCCACGAAGATTATGATTTTCCTCTCTTATTTTAACATGTGTGTTTTTGCATTCAATTTTGCAGCATAAAACATTTCTTAGATGGGAGTAAATCTTCCTCAATATTTTCGTAACTTCTGTGTGTTTAAAAATCACCTGCAATTTGCTAGATGAAATATTTTCTGTGGCAGTGTGACAAAGGAGGGAGACCAGATGTTTTCAGAAAATTCATTTTTTAAACTGTTTGGGTTTTGTTTTTTTTTTTTTCCCCCTCTTTGCACGCTTGTAGAACAAGCTGTAAAAACAATGCTTGAAGAATGAGCTGATTTTAAAAAAATAGAGAGTCAAAGAATTTGAAATAGGAAAGATTTCATTTTTGATATCCTTTCACCAGAGGAGATTATTATTTATAGGCTGCATTATATATCTTGCTTGGTAATCAGCAGTAATGTATGTCTAGCAATAGTAGAAAAATGAATTTCAGTAGTATCTTGTATTTTAGAAAAAATAAATTATGAAACACTTAAGAAAAATGAAATAAAACTAGTGATGAATCTGCAGCCTCAGAAAATCAGATAAACAAAATGTTCCAGTTAGTTATTGCCACACTCAATAGCAGTACATGAAATTGTATTACAGGCTGTGAAATGAAATAATCCCACCCTGTGACAAGCTGGCAGAATTTGCCTGAAACTCCCCAGCTTTTTAG
This sequence comes from Larus michahellis, assembly GCF_964199755.1. Taxonomy (NCBI): domain Eukaryota; kingdom Metazoa; phylum Chordata; class Aves; order Charadriiformes; family Laridae; genus Larus; species Larus michahellis. The sequence continues at coordinate 6,376,819 of NC_133904.1, read as the reverse complement.
CAGACTTTGATCCCTCCAGGGACTGGGGTTTGGGGGTTTTGCTGAGTCACGGAGGCAGGAGGTTTGACACCTAATCCGGAGATAACGGAGAGGTGGTGGCTGAACCCAGAGGATCAAGGGTGTGGATTGAGCCATTCAAAGCAGGAACTTAATTACAGCTGAGGTTAGATGAATGGTTGCTCTGAACCTGCCATTGTTTTATTGTTAATGTCTGCTTTAATACCTCCAAATTTCAGTCAGGGCAAAGTTGGGTCGCCAACACCTGAATGATGCTCGAGTGTTGCAGATTTAAAAAAATACAAAGTCACTACAAGGGTAGGTAATTATTATATATTTTTTTTCCCCTTCAAACAATCCTTCCCTCTAGATTGAAAATTTGCATTGCTTTCCTAAACTACGAAGTATCATTTAAAAATGCATTCATGTTTTCTTGCACCTTTTTACAAGCGCGCCAGCACCCAGTAAATAAAAGTAGCAGCCTGTGTCCCTTTTAGCAAAAGCCATATATCTGCTCAGACTTGTAATTTGCTCCGTTTATATCCTTTGCCCTTGAACTCTGGTTATTAACGCAATGTTTCTCCAAATGATGCCATATAACTCTGCTCCAAGCACATTCCTACTGACACCACACAAACAACAAAGCCAGCTGAAAAAAGGGAAAAAAAAAAAAAAAAGAAAAAAAAAAAAAAGAAGAAAGGACGGTGAATTGCGTGTGATGGAGAACATTACTCAGAATGATATAAGTTACAGAGGTTCTCGTGTTACCGGGGTGGAACGTGGGTTAGAGACCTCGCCTGCCTGTGACCACCTCTTCTCCAAAAATCTTCTAAATGGCTTTCAGCAGCCGGTTACCTGTATTCAGAGATAACCTCTTTACGCTGAGCAGACATCCTGCTAAGGGTCTGCTGCTGTGTCGGAGAGAGACAGGCTGTCACGCTGGTAAAAACTCCCACCTCGCTACATCGGGACTATTGATCAGGCTAAAGAACTTGCAACACAGCGGCTGAAAATAGCAATGAAGCAAAGGACAAAAAAATAAAATAGAAATGGGGGACCAACAGGTGGCCGGCGTAAAACATTCTTCCAGGAAGAAATGAAATACCTGGGGCAATATTTGCCCTGTCATCAAGCAGCGTAGAAATCCGAGGGGCAATTAGCGTTGTTCAAAACACTTTGGCTTAAGTGTTATCAGACAGTGAAAAAAATGCTCCTTGCCCCAGTGCCTCCCTCTTAATCTTCATAAGGGAAGGATTCTGCTGAAATACAGATCTCTAGATGCACTGCATCTACTTTCCTACTCAGTTTCATTGAATAGTAAGATACTATGGCACCATCTAAATATTGACTGATTTTTATTAGTCTTTCCATATCTGTTTGGCTAGCTGACAGTAAGGCCTCAGGCAGAGATCTGGGCTCACTTTGATGCCAAGGAGTTCTTTAATAGCAGGGACAAATCATTATTCCTTAATGTGATTCCATTTCTCTTCTTACCTTGTCTGATCTGTTTAGATTACAAGGTCTTCTCAACAACGAATGTCGCCCTATGTGTTTGTAGGACTTTGGCTAGGATCTGAAGGTCCTACTAGCGCACAGAGCAGAAGATAAAGAGAATTCCTAGATCAAGACGATGTGTGGGAAAAGTAAAAGGTATAAACTACCCTGGCGACACCACAGATTTCAAGAACAGGTTTAAAAGGGCCCAATTTCTTGTAGATTTTGAAAATGCGGGAAATCTTGCAAGGACAGCCAGTCGTACTTGTGAAAATCCCAGTTTCATTTCTTTAGGATTGCTTTTCTGATAAATCCCAGGTAAACCGCTAATCTGCTGAATGCACTGTGAGAACACATGCCTGGTCATTCGCCGCTCCCCGTTCTCATGTCCATTTGGCACCTCTTCTAAGATTGTAGATCGTATACCATAGTTTCCATGAAATGCTCCTTTTCCAGCTTAAAACCAGACCATTTTTCTGGGTTGGTTTTGGTTGTCTGGTTTTTGTTGATTTTCTTTCAGGGGGTGCACAGTATGGAGGGGGTGGGTGGGGATGTCAGGAAGAAATCGCTGATCTCACTTCCGGAATACACTAACACCGAATTTCTCAGAATTTACTGTGTTCTAGGGTAGTGTTCTGGTGGCACAGTTTGAACAGCACAGAGAGATTGATCACAGAAGCACGGGAAGTAACAACCAGAGCAGAGCAAATACCAGAGGAGACAAAATGTTCAAACGGAGCTGTATGAAGATTTATTTAGTTTTAAATACATTTGCTTTGATTGTATTTTCTCCCCTTCTGCTTCCAGGAAACAAGTTCACTGTCAGGAATACTCATAGAGCAGCGCGGGTATTTTAATTTATTATTTTAGTTACCTTAAAGAAAAGAGGAGAGAAGATTCCCAGAAAACTAATTCTGACGTTATAAATATTTGAATTGGAACCTAAATTCTCAGAGACGCTTCAGCTTTTAAAGACCAGCGACCTGCCCAACTGGTACCTCTTCTCAGAATTAACCAAGTCGGGGCCGAACTCATTTCTACTACCGATTCAGCTACAGAATAACGTGAAGTAACTATATTGCAATCTATCAATACATACAACAAGCCATATCTTGCAGTTGACTCTTGTGAAAGTTAATTTTAAAATTAAACAGTGTTAGAATTGTTACAACAGCAGGAATGGCACGTTTCCCTGTTGCTGCTCTGCCTGGCTCCGTTCATCCCTCTTCTGCAGCAGCCGTTTCCCTTTACCTTTTCCGTGAGAGTATTGGCTTGACTCTGGGCATTCACTTTTAGGAAAACAGTAAAATTCAATTTTGCCTGTACTTCTGAGGAGCTGTGAGCCAGATCATGCTGTTTCTTTTTGCATTTGGATGAATTTTCCATTTTGAGCTCTCTGCATGTGAGAGAAGAAAGTGGAAGCAGATAGCTCAGCACAGTTATGGTCTAAAAAAGAAATCACCAAATTTCAGACCAAGCCGGTACGCTTGACAAAAGCTCAGTGCAGTATATTTCCATGTTAGCCAGGTCAATACAAGATGACAGATTGAAATACCATACGTGACTCACGGAAGACATTTTTGGGCAAACTGTTATCCTCGGATGAAATTAAATTAAAAGACACCTCACACGGGGTCATGTCTCTTTTTCTTTCTTTTTTTCTTTCTTTTCTTTTGGTTCCTTTTTTAAACTGGATTGTTATCTCATTTTCAGAAGACTATCACTTTTATCCTGACTTGTCAAACAGCTATTACCATCAAGATGATGAGCTTGATATGCTGCAGGTACTGATTAAGGGGATAGTGCAATTGCTCTTGCTCTACCTTGAAGGAGTAATTTTCCTGTCTGTCTAGTAAGTGGAGGGAAAAAAGCCAGATTTCTCCTTATCTGTGGAAGAAGGAGGTTGTCTCATCTTTCTCTGAGCTCTCGTGAGCAGTCAGATCTGGTCAATACCTGGCTTCCAGACCTTCTCCAATGGGATGCAGATGTTCAAGCTTCAAATACTGCAAGAAAGTGGTAGCAGATTGTAAGAGTGACAGTCCTCAGAACCTCTGAATTGCACCCAAAGAACAATTTTAATGGCTTTGCGTGGTAGGAGCAGATAACTTTTGACCATGAGGTAAACCAGCTTGGAGGTGTTAATGAACTATGGGGCTTTTTGCAAGATAAAGATTCGGAGGAAAAAACTTCAGACTAAAGTCGAAATAATCCACACACCAAAATTCTCCCTGGTGATTTCTGTTGGACACACTACATCTTAGACCTGGGCCTGGCTTACTGTGAAGTGTTTCTGTGTTTCATTACCCGGTTGCTGCATTTCACCGCAAAATGGCAGCACTTCTGGGATGGCAGAAAAGCAACTCCAGCTCAGGCAAAACTCGTGCAGAAATTGAATCATAAGGAGCTGCATCTGTTGGTGTATTTGGATGGAACATTTCGGTTTCTTTTGGATGAATAAAGATCACCCTAACTCTGGCTCAAAACAATTAAGAGTAAAACGTGAAGTATGCCGGTGAATGTTGGTCAAAGCAGGTGATACATCTGGGTAAAGGTCCTGAAAAAATGAGTATTTATATATATATGCATAATGTACACACATCTAAATATACATATGCCTCTCTCTTTCTCTCTACGCCTCTTTTTCTTTCTCTCTCTCTCCATATATGTGTGCATGCTTACATATATATATTTATCTTCTGCAAATTTGACAATCTTTTAAGTTTTTTGGAACTTTTACTGCCTGCTCTTTAGAAATACAGCTAAAGCTACAAAACCACATTAAATTCCTAGCATAAAATGAAAGACAAAAGTGCCCGGTTGCAGCCAGGTTTTGTCACCTCAAGGAGAGGAGAGCTACCAGTTAACTGGCAATTTTTCCAGTTTGGGCAAAACACCCAGAAGGAACCTCAGAGCTTCTCCCCTGAGTATTTCACCAGAAACGTGGCCGGTTGGTGGCAGGTGGCTGCATGAAAGCAGGGCAGGGACACTCACAACATTTTGTCTTGCGTGTGTGAGTCTGTGGAGGAGGGAAGGAGGGTGAAGAAGAGTGGCAAATCTGCAGTGAGGGTTCATTTTGAATTCTTATGTCGATCCACCAGCCAAAGGAGTTTATCTTCTGCATAAGCCAACCCAGATTCACCTACAGACGCCTGTGAGTGCCGTCTCTGTGTTTTACCATCAATAAAATAAAGATCCGTCCCATTTCGCCTGTCAGGGAAGAGTTCCAAATCAGTGTCATCTGGAAATAAAGGAACTGCAGAAAGATGTATGCAAAATCCCTAAAAAAGGCAGAACTATCACCTATAAAATAAATTATCTGAGGAACGAGACTTTTTTTTTTAATTCTAAAGGATGCACTAAGAGCCCTCAATTGTGGAATATCCATCTCAACATGGTAAATAGATGCGTTAGACACAGAGTGACATATGGGCAGATAAATACAACCATAACTGGTAGGCAAAGTAAGTGCACGCTGCATGTGTCAGTATTGTCTGGTAATTCAGAGCTGTCATAAAACTGTCCCACTTATGATGTTACAGCATTTTTAAGAAACATGAATTTGCAATTTAAACTCTGCTAAATGAAGGAAGGAAGTTACAGGTTACAGAACTGCATGCAAAGAGGGGAACCGAGAGGTTTTTTTGCTCAAATCTGCCTCAGCAGGTACGAACTGGGAGGATGCCCTCAATACTTCAGTGTTCCCAGGGACTTTGAGCGTATGGGGGTGATCAGCCTGGAAAGCAAAGAGCATTTTCAATGCAATAAATGTTTGGAAAACACAGTCCTGGTTCTGCTGACAGGAATTTCAACATAAATCAAAATCCTATCATTAAAACTGCGATATAGTCACCATCCTGCTAAAGCCCTGAGAAATTTTCTTTCCCCTTTCTTCACTTCTCTGTTTTTTCCTCATATAATAATATTTGCCCTTAAAGATCTGACCAAGTTGGGTTTTTTTGTTGCTTTAGATTTGTCGTTGTTGGGTAGGGTTTTTGTTTTACCTCTACAGAAGTTTCCTTGGAAAAATGTTTTAAAATTGTCTTTGGTTCCAGAGCCATGCTGCAGAGTAAGTCTGCTAGCTTTATCTCATATACTGTCTCCCTGGGAGTCTGAACTAAATGCATAATTTAAAGAGCCCTTAATCTGCAATGTCATTCCCATTTGGTCAGAGGCAGCCTTCACTTTATGATGTTAACTTTCCCAGCAAAGGGCAATGGCAGTTTTTCCGAGGATGCACTTAGAGGCAACATCTCATGTAAACCGTTTATTCAAGGTGTCCTGACATCCCAGTATAACACTGGGTGACAATGGATAACCTTCATCAAGTTCTCCCATGGGAGAGAGGCATTCATGGCAGCGAAAGTGCTGCACAAAGCAACAGTAATATATAAAGGGCTGTTGAGGAGGGGTGGGAGACAGGAGGAGGAAAACGGCAGAGACTTAAGTCGCATTATGTTTCATTCTGCATGTTTCACGTGATCCAGATTAGCACCATACCTGCTGTAGGTAGCTTCTGTAGTAGCCAGGGCACGGCTTTCCATGGGGGTCGGGTCCCAGTGACAGCTGGCGTGCACTAGCCATGTCTCACAGCCTGCTAGCCCTGCCTGAGAAGAGCTGGATCAGTCCCGCAACCTGCTGCTCTCTCGTATTAACATGCATCGCGTGTTGATTTCAGCCCCGAGTTCTTTTTGTAATTTAAGGGGTGCAAACCGACCTTTAAATGGGGAGGACTGTTTCCTTTTTAATTAAATCTCCAGCCAAGCAATTTGCCTTTCCCATCCTATTGAGTTTTTCATCAATTGTTTTTCTTCCCCTTGTGCTGTAGCAAACCACAAGTGCCTTATTACAGTAACTATCACACTGTTCCTCTGCTCTCTCACCCTGAAGGTTGCTTTTAAAGTGCAAACACACTTACAAAGATATGCAACAAGCTAATACCCCAGGATGTATTAAGGCCCATTTTGTTTTACTTTAGCTGCATATTAACAACAGGGTGATAACCCAGAATAAGGGATATTGAGCCATCTTTTCCCCAGGATATAAGGGGTTTCAGAGTGGCACTATGTGTGATAGATGCAATTGTAGGAAACTTTGCATATATCTCTGCATATCCCTGGTCAAACCATTCATTCCTCTTTCACAGTCCTTATTCTAATATGTCTATCACCAGATACATCTTCATGGAAACCAACTTAAGAAGCTGTGGCTCTCTGACCCTTCCCCTCTGGCAATACCAATACGGCACAGGCCGAGGAACTGGTAAGGGAGAGAACACTGTAGGATGTAGGATCTACCCCTCAACCTTCCAGCTGTGTTCATCCCTGGGCTATACAACGGCTCATTATGCAGCAGAGCTGACCGGACTTCTCATGGATGATTGAGCGTGATCTCCAGGATGATGAGAGCTCATACTGAAATTCCTTCCCGAGCCAGGGCAGTACTGAGCAAGGGGGAGGGCGAGAGGCACTTGAGCCCCTCCACATTTTCTGATGTGTGAGCTCAGGCTCAGACTTTTCCCATAATCAGCATCTGTAAGGTCTCCATCCTTTACACAACAGCCTAGGTCCATGCAACTCATAGGAACATAGTTGCTCATGAGTTGTAAGCTAAAAATAAACTTAACATCATACATATCAATATCTACATGACAATTTTTCTAGTATACGTGGAATGAGAACTGCCTGTTTGGCTCAGGCGAGTCCCAGACTCAAGAATGTTTTATTCCTAGCTTGGCCACTGATCTGCTGAGGCAAGTTAGAGATGTCTTTAAACATCTTTATATTTCTTGTTCCTACTGCATTGTCTTCTAAATCCATTTAGACGGTAAATTACATTTTGCAAGGAACTTCCTTGACAACGTGCCTGCATGATGATCATTTAAATATGGCCATTGCCTATTGGAGCCCTTAGGAAACAGGAGTAGGCAGAGGAGACTCTGTGCGTATTTCTGCTGGGCATTTCCATGTTACAGAGCATGGGATGCTTGTCTGCATTTGTGCGCACGTGCACCCTCTCTCCTCGTGAGCATCTGCAGCTGGTGTCAGGGTCTTGGAAAAGTCAATGTACAGTACAGAGGAGCCCAGACTGACTCTCACAGGAGCCAAAATTCCCCTCACTGATGGTTGGTTGGAAAAGTTATTATTTTTCTCTCTTTTTTTTTTTTTCCTTTTTTTCTTTTTGCCCTCCTCCCTGGTTTAGCTTTGGCCTTTGGAGGGCGACAGGTCCTGCTTCAGCTCCTGCTTCAGCTCCTGCCTGCCGGCCCCCCAGACCCCTCACGCTGGCAGCCGCTAGATGGGGAGCTCGGCTAATGGGTCCAGCCCTGCTCGGAGCCTGGTCACCATCTGGCAGACAAAAATCAGAGGGA